>NW_026897511.1:0-33742 GCF_033153095.1 Gastrolobium bilobum | reverse complement strand
AAACGTGCCAATTGAATTTTGAGCTCTAGGTTTCAAATATGAGTTACAAATGGTCTATTGAGTTAGGAAATATAATTGTTGATAAAATTTGATGAAAGTAAGTCATTTTGGGGAAGCGTGCCAACGGCGCGCGCAGTAGCTTAAGGTGGCGTGGGACCCACCCCACTTAAAATCCACTTAATCCACCTCATCACCACTATTCATCATTACCTTCTCTCCTCCCTTTTCAGCCAAAACCCGCAGCCCCTTCACCAACAACACCATTTTTGCTTCAAATTTTCATTTCATCATAACTTTGTCATTTTAGCACCAAATCAAGCAATTTTTGTGTTGAAATTTGTTGGAAACAACCTTCCAAACACATTGGTGGTATCCATTCACCTTGAAACCCTCTCATTTGTGAGTTATTGGGCAAAATCAGCAGCGAAAATTTGGGGGGAAAATGGAGTTTCACGGAGTCATTTGAGAGGAGTCTTGGGTTAGCTTCTAGCCTTTGTTGTGAGTATGTTTCCATCCCATTTACATGGTTTAATTGTGATTGAATTTTTGGAAACCTAAAGCTCGAATTTGACTATTTGTGTTGTTAGAGAGCTCAATTGGAAAATGTGTATTAGATGATAATGTCTTAGAATGATGTGTGAGAGCTAGAAATGCCATGAAAATTATTGATGAACATTATGAAAATTTAACTTAGAAATTTTGAGGAATGTCATGACTTTGTGTTTTGGAATTTTGTTGGGAATTAATTAATGAGTTGTTGTATGATTATATGATGATATAATGTAGTTGTGTGAGGTATGGAGTGATTAAAAGTGAATGGAAATCCTAGAATTTCCCTAGGTTACAACTTGGCCTTTAAAGGAAAATTAAGGAATTGATGTTGTTGGAAATTGTTTGAGTGATGAATTATGTGTTAAAAAGGTAATTAGATGGGTTGTGTGGTGATTGGCAAGTGGAAGAATCAATGCAAAAATAATAAGTGGCTTAGTTGGCATAAAGAACCTAGAGTGAAATATTTCGCAAAACGATACGTAAATGTCGTAAAACGGAAAAATGACGATTGAACTAGCCTCTAAGCAACCTAAGGAAGCCTAATAAAATGAGAAAGAAAATTTATAAAAATAAAAGTGGAAATAAGCCTAGGATGGCCGAACCTACCAAGTGTGGGTGAGGTGATTTTGTGATTTTGGGTTTTGATGATATTTGACGCGTACTGATGGATGTACGTAATTGTATAGGTTGCCGTACGTTGACTTGAATCCCGAAACTTGAATCTGGGAGTTACCCTTGGTCTTGGACCAAGTGGATTGAGGTATGTATTTAGTTCAATGCATGTATAATTGTAAATTAGCATGTATTGTTTGAATTATAAGAGATTGGGAATGTCCTCTGTGTAGGCATTCCATTGTGTACCAAGTTGTGGGATAAGCTGCTGCGGAGCTAGTGAGGAAATTAATTAAGGTAACCTCTTGGTACTGGGGCTTGTTCCCCTTTTTTGTTCCACCTTGCCAGTTGATGGCAACGGTAGGAAGTGTGTATGAATAGTATAGAACACATGAGCATGCATGCATTATTGCTATGGGTACTGCGGTACCGAGTCTCTGGCCAGTAGACAGTTTTATTAGCCTTCGAGCATTTTCGGACTTCCGCTGGATAGGTCTCCAGGAGGGAGTTCCAGTTGACTGTGTGTCATGGTGTGTGATCCGGGTAGGAGCACACTAGGAATGTCTTTGGCGTTTTGGTTGGTTTGGGCATCATGGTTGTGGTTTCTGTGAACACACCTTGGATGATACCCATAGGCTTATATATGCCCAGGGCGTACGTGGAATTGGGGTTACCACCCCGTATCGTCGTAGTTTGTTTATTTATATTCCCCATTTCTCTAAATCCCTTGCTATATCCCGTTTTCAAAGTGGTTGTTTTATTCTATTGATATGCATCGAAGTGAACCATTGGGTGGAGTTTTCAGAACCTCTTGGTTACTGAGATATATTCGTATATCTCACCCCGTCTCGGGGCATTTATTTCAGGATGTACCTGTAGCGTTGGAGCAGCGGGCAAGAGGCCCGCAGGGTGATAGAGGAACATTTTCAATATTTGGCATATTGTTCATGTTGGCATGCCTAGGTCTAGCAGTTTGTATCATTTAAATTTATGTCTAAATTTGTAATTGGTGTTGTAATATTGTAAAAGGCAATTTGAAGTTAAAGTCGTAAGTTGTAATATTTAAGTGTATGTTGTAAATGTAAGAGAGGCATGATGTACCAAGATGGAAGGATTTTAGGCCTATGTTAGAGTTATGATTACATGATTATATTGTGAAACTACATGTGAATGGGACCTATGTGATTGAAACAAGTAAGAAATATAATGTGAGCTCTATTGTATAAACTGTGTAATAACTATAAACTGGATTGGGTTGTAAGTGCCCCAAGGCGTTGTTGGTCCTTGTGTGTGCCACCCATTGGATTATTACTGTATTATCATGTGTTTATTAGGTACATTTGAGGTTTAAATGATCGTTTACAATTTTGGGATTATTGGAAAAACAAAGGAAACTCTGGCGAAATTTCTGTAGAATTGGCAGATTTTAGGCAGACTTCGGGAGAGCATATCTCCCTCCATAGAGGTCCAATAGGGACGTGCCATACTCCATTTTGAAGGATGAGATGTCCTCTACCTTGTGTCAAAATTTGAGGATATTCTGGGTTGATCTTCGGCCTGAAAAAAATAGACAAACACGGACTGCTCATGTGCCCCTGCACCTGAGGCAGATTCTGGACCGGATTTGAGAAATTAATTCCCGCTTCGTTTCTCAGTCAAATTAAGCGTATGATATGTCAAAATGAAGTTTGAGATGTCTAGTTTGTAGGATAAAAATTTTAGAGCAAATGGTTTAATGGATTGAGTGCAGTAATTCGAGTAAGGTGAGTGGTTTGGAGCTGTTTTTGGGGTTGTTTGGTTATTCGCTGATCCAACTTCAAACGGCGATAACCGGAGCAAATGAGCTCCGAATTGAGCATATGATATCTTGTTAAAAAGGGAATTAAGTAAGACAAATATCTAATCTGAGAAGAAAGTTTGATTGTGAATGGTGTGGTCGCAGAAAAATTAAGAGTGAAACATGTCCGAATAGGTAAAAACGTAAAGTTTGGAAATTGGCTGAGTGAGTTTATGGGAACTCCTTAGTATCTTATAATAAGTAATGTGAGTTATAAAAATAGTTTAAATAAGTCTTCCGCAAGAGTTTACAGTTACGGTCACAGCTTTTAATTATTACGCTTTTTATGTTTTAAATGCTCGCGTAATAATCGAAAAAAGTTTATTCGCATTTTTATAAATGAATTGTTGTGATTGTAACTGCGCTTAATATCATAATTAATGTTAACAATACCGGTGTACAACGGGCTGTTACATTTTATGGTATTAGAGCAGTTTTGTTAGGGAACTCTGATAATGTATAGTTGTGTTATGTGTTGCATAGTTGTATGTAGATTCTTATCGATTACTGCATATGTGATTCCTTAGTGTGGGTCTGATCAACCCATTCCTTTGTGTTACATGCGTAGTCATCGTAAGAAGCCTGCGTGGCAACCTTGGAGCACCGAATGTAAGTCCTTAGCCTGATGTTGTGGCTGCAGTATTGACTGCTCCATGGACAAGAGATGGCAGTAAGTAAAATATGAATATTATAGGACTTAAGGGAAACAGACTTAAATGTTTCGTCTGACCTTGTAGATGAAATTTATAAAGCTGGATTATAAGTGAATGTTGTAAATAAATCTATGATATGTACGGTATCACATGGGTGAACCTTGTAGTACTATGAACAATAGAGATATATAATTGAGATGAGTCCATAGTATGGAAACGGTATTGGTGAAGCTTCCAAGTATGTGTGTAGTATAGTGTGTACAATGGACTTGGTGAATAGACTTCATCAAGGTGAGAGATTTAGAACCTGTTGAATTATTGAAAATGGTGAACAGGTATGCTTAAGTATGAGTTGGAATATTCTATGTTTGATTAGAAGTTATAAGTCCCTGATGGATGATGTACACTTAAACAAATTGAGATGGTTCATGCAGAGAAATAAATAGAATAATTGATGATTAATCCTATGGGATTTGACCACTTGAAATTATAATGCTGGTCAATTATCAAATTGAGATATATTGAAATATGGGATTTAAACCCATACGGAGGTAATGTTGATTAAACATAGGCGAGATGAATTAATTATGTATTATATGTATAAGGAAGAAGTTGAGAGAATCGCCATGGATGGCATTGAACAAGGTTCATTGAGAGTATGATTGTCCGTAACGGAATAATGGTTTAGCTTGACCGATATGCCATGAAGGAAACAAATATGACTATATGTGTGCGCTAATGTGTGGAATTCTCCTTGGAAATGGCTACTATGTAGAGATTCAGGTGTTATGAAGCATAAGAGGATTGATCCATGATGGAGGTCTCTTGGAAATCTCAGAGAATGAATATCGTAATTTAAAATGGCCTAATTATTTGTGGATGTTGTAATGCATTGTGAATAATATCTAATGGCCTGATGGCCAGTATACCTATTCTGATGAATAAACGGATAATAATCCAGTGATGGCCTAAGTGCCAGTATACATATATATGTATGTACACCTTGTGACGGCCTGAGCGCCTAATTATCCGTGTTGAGGTAAATTATTAAATTTTTGTAAGAGGACAATGAGGCCGAATGAAATCCCCGATGATGGGAAGTATCTGAAGAGATTGTATGATTAGAAAATGAGCTAATGTACAACCTGATGGGAAATCATGTGATTAGTGTATGAACTAAGTTACAATAAAGTGTGGAATTATGTGTTTAGCAAAAGAGCTAATGTGTAATGTCAAAACAAAAATGATAAGATTAGTTAATGAGTTGAGGTATAAGTGTTAGTGCAAGGATTGATATAATTTTCCAGTGCACGGATTGAGGTGAAATTAGTCTTTTGTGATAGGACGAATATGTTTAGAAGATCCCTGTGTGATGGGAAGTATAGGTGAGATGTGTACAGAACTTTGAGAAAATTCTTGATTCACGGAATAAAGATTATGTTATGAACTATGCCAAGTGAATAGTCAAAGTAAAAGAGAAAACAATTTGTGAGTAGAATAAGCAAGGAAGAGATAATGGACTATGGATTTGAACAATAACATGACAGAAGGAACTATTGAGAGTTAAGAAATGTGTATGAAATTACGAAGAGAATGTGAATTATTATAATAGTGACTTACATGTAAACTATCAGTGAGAAGAATGAAATGAGAGAGTAAAATGAATTGACTTATATATATAACAGGTGTATATTATACCATTATTACTATGGTTATGGGGATAGCCCCATGTGAATATACCAAAGATATTTTGCTGTTATATACAGAGTGATACAGACACCAAATGGACTGGGTCCACGTGTGATCTGGAGTGTACGGAGTACCAGTTTTGCCATTATATTCGGATATGTTATAAGTAGGAACTCCCCTGTGTAATGGGTACACGTTTGCTGTTGTATACAGATGTGATATAAATATGAACTCCTCTGTGCACTGGGTGCACGTTATAAGACTTGATATTACCATCTCTGTGCGGCCTATGTGCCCGGAGTGTGTAGCCATCTCCGTGCGGATTATGTTCGCGGAGACTATTATTATGTTATACGAGTAATATGAGATGAGGAAGTATCCCGCAGTGATGAGACTGCTATTATAGTTGAATTGATCTACATAAGTGCACAAATAAGAAACGTTGGGAATACTAATAGAACACAGTCAGCAGGTGGTAGGTTATCATTACTGCATGGATTATATGGGTGGATTCTCTGATCGGTGGGTCATTACATCTGGGGCCCTGAGGACAGCAAGAGCTCGAGCGGTTAAAACCTGTGAATGTTGTTACCCACTGTATTGAGAGAGTTCTTCCATGTGATTAACGCAAAAATGAGGTCAGATGTTTGTAAATGAACAAAATATGTCAGATTTGGATATAAGAGGTGAGGTATAGTGGGTAAAAAAAAAAAAAAAATTTAGTGTGATAGTGAAGCACTATTGTGGGTGTAAAGTAAGTTCGATGAAATAATATCGGCTCCAAGTGAGGTAGTAAGTTTGTTGGAATCCTCGCCTTATGATAAAAGAGATAATAGTGTGATTTAATGTTGACAGATGGAGTAAGTGTCCTTCTAGGAAGGCTGGTGATGATCAAGAGTTCAGGTTAAAACGGTGAATTATTAGCCCTTATAAAAGGTAAATTGTCATAGAATCAAGCACGAATGTGTAATAATAGTTGGAAGCTGGAATTGCGATCAGTTGCCTAAAAGCTGATAGCTTGGTTGTACTGATAGAGTGAATTGAGGAGTGTTATATATAATCGCATATACCACTTATGGTGGAAAGTGTGTGGAAAATGCACAGTGCTGACGTTGTTTTGGTTAGGTACTGATAATATATGGTCGAGTGCTTGTGGTAACTTCGAATATTTCGAGAGACTGATATACCAACCAATGGTGAATTGTATAAGTAGTGGCAATGATGGATTTAGTTTTATGTGACTTGATAATCAAGTTTCAAAGATTCCTATAGGATGAGACTTGCATGTGAGAGACATGACATTTTTAGTGGTCCATCAGTTAATAGTGAAATGGGTGTCGAAAAATGATTCGTCCCAAGGTATTTGGTGAAAGTTGGTAAAACTGTAAGGTGATAGTATATTGAGTTTGACATCCAGGATTAAATGACGATGATTACGAAGAAGTGGTATAAATAAGTGGAACAAATGGTTAAGTTGTAACACCGGAGT
Organism: Gastrolobium bilobum; assembly: GCF_033153095.1. NCBI lineage: Eukaryota > Viridiplantae > Streptophyta > Magnoliopsida > Fabales > Fabaceae > Gastrolobium > Gastrolobium bilobum. The sequence continues at coordinate 26,910 of NW_026897511.1, read as the reverse complement.
GGAATGAAAGTTGAAAATAGTTAGTGGGAGAAAATATTAAGCATGAGGCCTTCATGTGGAGGTCATTAATGAGTGTTGTGTTTAGACTGTGAGAGGTCTAAGTATGGAGTTGAGCTGACTGAGTCGATAAAGTTGAGATGGTTAAGCTAATAAAGAGTTTAACAATGAGTGTAAATTATGAATATGAGTTTGTAGATGGAAAAATTTCATGAGTATTTGTGGTCGAAAGGCCTTATAGGGCTAATCGAAAATATAAACTAGTACGGGTATTGCTAGTTTCGTATCACAAAGAGAAAGATATAGTTGTGAGTACCTAAAAAGAGGTGAAGACACGTGACAAGGAAAAAAAAAGTATATGAGTATAGAATTTAATGTGAGTCGTAATTGTAGGACACGACAAAGTGCCTTTGAAACTAGAAAGCATGTGCTTGGATGAAAGCCAAGAAAACAACGAAATGATAAGAGTAGTAACAGTAATGGAAAGAAATGGTTGTTGGGGTATTGTCAAAACAGTGAGGACAGCGAAAAAAGTTAAGTACTAAAGAACGTGTGAGTTGGAAATACTCCAGGAATAACTAGTGAATGTGCATGAGAACGGTTAGAGCCTAGTATGAAAACGATTAGGTGCTTTTGAGAACGACCATGGGTCAGAAGGATGGATAGAGATGAGAATGAGGTAAATTGATACCGACAAATCCGTAATATTGTTATATTATTACCTACAAATCAGCGAAAGGGAAACGGTAAAACAGAGAAAGTTTAAAGTATTGTGAATTAAAATGTCACAGAACCATGAAAGACGAGTAATTATGAAGGATCAAAGGATAATGAGTATCATAAAAAGGAGATCATGCTTGTGATAAAAGTAATATGGTAAAGATACACACTTGAGGATGCTACTTGGGAGCGGGATGATGAGATTCTCCGGCTGTGTCCTGAGTTAGCGGATGAGTATGATTTAATTTTGCGGACAAAATTCTAAAAAGTTGGGGTGAATATAACACCTCACAATTTTAAATCAAGTAATTAAAATATTAAGTGAGCAATCAAGTGATGGATTAGTGAAAATCCTAAAGATTATGCCAAAATACAAAGAAAGGGCAAAACGGTAATTAGCCAACACGCAACCCTAGGAAGATAAAAATTGAGTAGAATGTCTCAGATGGTAAAAATAACCCTGGAAATGGGTTCAGAACGAAAAATTGAGTGGATAGGCAAGTTTCAGAAAAATCAGTGAATAGTGTTTTTCGCGGGTAAAAATACCGCGTTACGATTGCACCGTAAAACGTGCCAGTTGAATTTTGAGCTCTAGGTTTCAAATATGAGTTACAAATGGTCTATTGAGTTAGGAAATATAATTGTTGATAAAATTTGATGAAAGTAAGTTATTTTGGGGAAGCGTGCCAACGGCGCGCGCAGTAGCTTAAAACAGTGTTTTCTCGGAACGATCGGAAAAATCCGAACTCACCTAATCAAGTATAATTAAAGGAGAATGGTTAATCTTAAAAATTAGAGTTTCTAAATAGGTTGTGAATTTACAGGCATTTAGTGGAATCGTAGAGAAATCCGGATGAGTTTTAAGTCGCGTGAGGTGGCGTGGGACCCACCCCACTTAAAATCCACTTAATCCACCTCATCACCACTATTCATCATTACCTTCTCTCCTCCCTTTTCAGCCAAAACCCGCAGCCCCTTCACCAACAACACCATTTTTGCTTCAAATTTTCATTTCATCATAACTTTGTCATTTTAGCACCAAATCAAGCAATTTTTGTGTTGAAATTTGTTGGAAACAACCTTCCAAACACATTGGTGGTATCCATTCACCTTGAAACCCTCTCATTTGTGAGTTATTGGGAAAAATCAGCAGCGAAAATTTGGGGGAAAAATGGAGTTTCATGGAGTCATTTGAGCTTCCATTGCTTGGAGGAGTCTTGGGTTAGCTTCTAGCCTTTGTTGTGAGTATGTTTCCATCCCATTTACATGGTTTAATTGTGATTGAATTTTTGGAAACCTAAAGCTTGAATTTGATGATTTGTGTTGTTAGAGAGCTCAATTGGAAAATGTGTATTAGATGATAATGTCTTAGAATGATGTGTGAGAGCTAGAAATACCATGAAAATTATTGATGAAAATTATGAAAATTTAACTTAGAAATTTTGAGGAATGTCATGACTTTGTGTTTTGGAATTTTGTTGGGAATTAATTAATGAGTTGTTGTATGATTATATGATGATATAATGTAGTTGTGTGAGGTGTGGAGTGATTAAAAGTAAATGGAAATCCTAGAATTGCCCTAGGTTACAACTTGTCCTTTAAAGGAAAATTAAGGAATTGATGTTGTTGGAAATTGTTTGAGTGATGAATTATGTGTTAAAAAGGTAATTAGATGGGTTGTGTGGTGATTGGCAAGTGGAAGAATCAATGCAAAAATAATAAGTGGCTTAGTTGGCATAAAGAACCTAGAGTGAAATATTTCGCAAAACGATGCGTAAATGTCGTAAAACGGAAAAATGACGATTAAACTAGCCTCTAAGCAACCTAAGGAAGCGTAATAAAATGAGAAAGAAAATTTATAAAAATAAAAGTGGAAATAAGCCTAGGATGGCCGAACCTACCAAGTGTGGGTGAGGTGATTTTGTGATTTTGGGTTTTGATGATATTTGACGCGTACTGATGGATGTACGTAATTGTATAGGTTGCCGTACGTTGACTTGAATCCCGAAACTTGAATCTGGGAGTTACCCTTGGTCTTGGACCAAGTGGATTGAGGTATGTATTTAGTTCAATGCATGTATAATTGTAAATTAGCATGTATTGTTTGAATTATAAGAGATTGAGAATGTCCTCTGTGTAGGCATTCCACTGTGTAGCAAGTTGTAGGATAAGCTGCTACGGAGCTAGTGAGGAAATTACTTAAGGTAACCTCTTGGTACTGGGGCTTGTTCCCCTTTTCTGTTCCACCTTGCCAGTTGATGGCAACGGTAGGAAGTGTGTATGAATAGTATAGAACACATGAGCATGCATGCATTATTGCTATGGGTACTGCGGTACCGAGTCTCTGGCCAGTAGACAGTTTTATTAGCCTTCGGGCATTTTCGGACTTCCGCTGGATAGGTCTCCAGGAGGGAGTTCCAGTTGACTGCGTGTCATGGTGTGTGATCCGGGTAGGAGCACACTAGGAATGTCTTTGGCATTTTGGTTGGTTTGGGCATCATGGTTGTGATTTCTGTGAACACACCTTGGATGATACCCATAGGCTTATATATGCCCAGGACGTACGTGGAACTGGGGTTACCATCCCGTATCGTCGTAGTTTGTTTCTTTATATTCCCCATTTCTCTAAATCCCTTGCTATATCTCGTTTTCAAAGTGGTTGTTTTATTCTATTGATATGCATCGAAGTGAACCATTGGGTGAAGTTTTCTCCAGAACCTCTTGGTTACTGAGATATATTCGTATATCTCACCCCGTCTCGGGGCATTTATTTCAGGATGTACCTGTAGCGTTGGAGCAGCGGGCAAGAGGCCCGCAGGGTGATAGAGGAACATTTTCAATATTTGGCATATTGTTCATGTTGGCATGCCTAGGTCTAGCAGTTTGTATCATTTAAATTTATGTCTAAATTTGTAATTGGTGTTGTAATATTGTAAAAGGCAATTTGAAGTTAAAGTCGTAAGTTGTAATATTTAAGTGTATGTTGTAAATGTAAGAGAGGCATGATGTACCAAGATGGAAGGATTTTAGGCCTATGTTAGAGTTATGATTACATGATTATATTGTGAAACTACATGTGAATGAGACCTATGTGATTGAAACAAGTAAGAAATATAATGTGAGCTCTATTGTATAAACTGTGTAATAACTATAAACTGGATTGGGTTGTAAGTGCCCCAAGGCGTTGTTGGTCCTTGTGTGTGACACCCATTGGATTATTACTGTATTATCATGTGTTTATTAGGTACATTTGAGGTTTAAATGATCGTTTACAATTTTGGGATTATTGGAAAAACAAAGGAAACTCTGGCAAAATTTCTGTAGAATTGGCAGATTTTAGGCAAACTTCGGGAGAGCATATCTCCCTCCATAGAGGTCCAATAGGAACGTGCCATACGCCATTTTGAAGGTTGAGATGTACTCTACCTTGTGTCAAAATTTGAGGAAATTCTGGGTTGACATTCGGCCTGAAAAAAAATAGAGAAACACGGACTGCTCATGTGCCCCTGCACCTGAGGCAGATTCTGGACCGGATTTAGGAAATTAATTCCCTCTTCGTTTCTCAGTCAAATTAAGCGAGTGATATATCAAAATGAAGTTTGAGATGTCTAGTTTTTAGGATAAAAATTTGAGAGCAAATGGTTGATTGGATTGAGTGCAGTAATTCGAGCAATGTGAGTGGTTTGGAGCTATTTTTGGGGTTGTTTGGGCTAATTGCTTATCCAACTTCAAACGGCGATAACCAGAGCTAATGAGCTCCGAATTTAGCATATGATAGCTTGTTAAAAAGGGAATTAAGTAAGACAAAGATATACTCGGAGAAAAGAGTGTGATAGCGAGCGGTTTGGTCGCAGAAAAACTTAGAGTGAAACATGTTCGAATTGGTATAAAACGTAAAGTTGGAAATTGGCTAAGTGAGTTTATGGGAACTCCTTAGTAACTTATAATAAGTAAAGTAAGTTATACAAATAGTTTAAATAAGTCTTCCGCAACAGTTTACGGTTACGGTCACAGCTTTTAATTATTACGCTTTTTATGTTTTAAATGCACGCGTAATAATCGAAAAAAGTTTATTCGCATTTTTATAAATGAATTGCTGTGATTGTAACTGCGCTTAATATTATAATTAATGTTAACAATACCGGTGTACAACGGGCTGTTACAATGGACAGCTGAGAAATATATATTCTAATTTTAAGGAAATAAAATTCATTTTAATTATTAAAAATATGAGACATGATTGGGTTGAGAAAAAATTCATCACAATATATATATATTATATATATATATATATATATATATATATATATATATAAAATTCATTATAGTTTGACTAATTACTTTGATTAATTTAATAAAAAAACCCGCGATTCACACTAAAATAAATATAATCATAATAATATTTATTAAAAAATTGGCTTTACTAAATGCTAACATCTTTTAAACAAGAGTAACAGAAGAAAGCTTGAGAAGAAGCATTTACAAAGACCTTAATCTAGATGACTTTAAAGAAACTTTGGTTATTGATACCACCATTTAGAAAAAATTCAACAGACGCTTAAACGAGGATTAAAATGCAATGAACATTATTTACCCCTCCCCCCCCCCCCCCCCCCCCCAAAAAAAAAAACAGAAATGCAAAGAAGATTGAGAGAAGACAATCTTAGAGTTCTATTGGTTGTGTCCCCACAATCACAACATAATATAGAATGAAGAAGAGGTACTTACTTACCAGAGAGGTGACTACTTTAGTTGTTTGATGAAATACTTCTGAGGGATCTACACCACAGAACACTGGCAGGACCTTGGTATATTTGGTTCTGCTCCGCTCCATTATTACCTCCTTAAAACATTTCCAGAGAAAATAGTGTTTACTATTTTCTCTGGAAATGTTTTGAGAAAACAATAACATAAACACTATTTTGAAACGCCTCATCATTATCATGTAAAAAAACACTAGTTGTTTGTTGGGTGCACATGCAAAGAAGAGAGTGGTTCTGATCTGTAATATAATGGGGTAGGTGGTGGCGGTTTCGGTGAACTGAAGACAATGGATCTATGGAAGTGAAATGAGAGTCCAAAGATAATGTAAAGTGAGAGAGAATGGACAGATCGCAGCAATAAGTTTTTGAGAAAGGTGAAAGAGAGAGACACGTAGAGATAGAAAGGTAGGAAGCGGAAAAGCTCAAGAGAGAAGAGTGGACGCAAAAAAAATAAAAGCAAGCTCTCTTGTCAAATCACAACTTTCACATTAGGTGAAATGAGGACTGACAAAAGCAATTAATGGCTCTGATCTCTGATCAACAGAACAGTAGTATCTCTCTCCTATTCCCCAAATAAACTTTAATCTCATACTACCATCCTTATAAACAAGAGAATACATCGATATCAGGAGCAAGGGACTCTCTCTGTAGGGAAAAAGCGAAAGACTATGCATGACACCAGAGATTATAAACTACAGAATAGGTGAATGAATGATACAGGGCTACACAGCTAGATAGTTTTAATATAATAATCAATGGAGTGATAGCAGCAGGGATTTTAACTACAATGGTTTAAAATTAAAAAAAAAATGATATACTATTTAATATGTTTAGAATTTAAAAAAATAATAATAATATTCTTCATCTTCAATCTTTATTAATAATTTGATAATATCACACTATCATTTTTGGAAAGAAAAAAGATTCAAAATTCCATAAGAAGCCAAGTTTTTGAGAAAGGTGAAAGAGAAAGACACGTATAGAAAGGTAGGAAGTGGAAAAGCTCAGGAGAGATGCAAGGAACCAAATAAAGCTCTCTTGTCAAATCACAAATTAGGTGCTCTGAGGATCTGACTCTGACTCTGATCTCTGATCAACAGAACAGTAGTCTAGCATCTCTCCTATTCCCCAAATAAAGTAACACAAACAGCGCAATTAAACTTCAATCTTATTAAGAAATTTTTCAAATTCATTTATTTATTTATTTTCTTCTCTTTAAATTAATCACACACTAAACTTAAACAACTATTAATTAACCTCCTCTTATATACATGCATGTTTTTAAAAGCAGAGGCAAAAAGTAATAATACTGAGTGAACCGAAACAGAGCTTCTAAGATTCATTCAGTTATATATAAGAAACTTAACACTACAAACAAAAGTAATAATACAGACAGATACAATGAATGAACCATCATAGAGCACAAACAAATATACATACATGACACGTACAATATTAATAATGAGGATTTAAGAAAAAATAAAGGTATGGCATGGTATGGAGGGGAAGTTACCTTATCCTCAGCATTCAGCAGCAAGTAAAGGAAGATTATTGAGAAGAATCTCAACTCAAGAGGCTCAGTGTCGGGGGCCATCAGGAGGACTAGCTCAGAAATGCCTCTGTTCAGTGTCTTTTTTGAGCTGAGCTACAAATACAAAAAGAAATACATGTTTTATGGTCGCTGAAACAAAAAAAAAAGGAAAGAAAAAAAACGCAATAACACACTTAAAATAAATGGAAGAACCAATGAAATGAAATGAAAGTAGAGGCGAAAGAAAGTTCCTTTCCTGTGAGTGGAGCTGCTGCTTGTAGTTGGTAGCTTATCTTGTTGAACAAGATCTTCAACAGTATTGTTATTGTGAGTTGAGCTGAGCATCGGCCAAAGGTAACCACCATTTTTGTGATTTGATTGAAAGAAAGAAAGAAAACTTGAAGAAGAACATTCATTCAAGTCAGATTCAATGAATCGTTTGTTTAGAAGGAAGAGAAGATAACGAAAAGAAAAGGTAACCAACCATTTTTGTGATTTGATTGAAGGGTGAGAAGAGAAGAGAAGAGGGGGCTTAGGGGTTTTCTTTGGTGGAGAAGAGAGAGAGGGAGAAGAAAGAGAGGAATGAGTGAGTGTAATTAAATTAAATCCCGCTCAATTAAATTACATTTTTTACGTTTAAGCTAGATGCCAGTGAAAATTAAAATTAAACAATGAAAACATATATGTACGAGTAAACAAGAGAATACATCGATATCAGTAGCAAGGACTCTCTTTGGGGGAAAAGATACAAGGATTATAGACTACAGAATAGGTGAATGAATGATACAGTGCTACACAGCACAGCTAGATAGTTTTAATATAATAACATTATCATTTTTTGGAAACAAAAAAAGCTTCAAAATTCCCTAAGAAGCCAAGATTTTGAGAAAGTGAAAGAGAGAGACACGTAGAGAGAGAGAGAGAAAGGTAGGAGCTCAGGAGAGAAGCAAGGAAGCAAAAAAAAGAAGAAGTGCGCAATTAATAACCAATAAAGCTCTCTTGTCAAATCACAACATTAGGTGCTCTGAGGATCTGACTCTGATCTTCGATCAACAGAACAGTAGTCTAGCATCTCTCCTATTCCCTAAATAAAGTAACACAAACAGCGCAATTAAACTTCAATCTTATTAAGAAATTTTTCAAATCCATTTTTTTATTTATTTTCTTCTCTTTAAATTAAGTTGGAATTTATATATATATATATATATATATATATATATATATATAAATTGTATAGACAATCTATTGGTTATGAATAAGAAGTTTGGTAGTGAAAATGTGTGCCTTTTCGTCGACAAACAGATGTATCTTTTCATCCTAAACGATGTGTTGTTTCATCCTAATGGACATGTTGTTTCATCCTAGCGGACATGTTGTTTCATCCTTGAATGGGTGTCTTTTCGTGTTGAACGAATGTGTCTTTTCGTGTCGAACGAATGTGTCTTTTCGTGTCCAACGGATGTGTTGTTTCGTCATCGAATAGGTGCCTTTTGGAACGTGACTTTACGTTGTCTATAAATAGACACTGACACCTTCATAAAATGGATCCAATTTTTCTGCACTGAAACTCTGCCGGAATTTTTCTCCTTCCGGTTTTGCATGTTCCTTTTCATACTTCGGTGTGGTTTCCTCTGGCATTTTGTTGTGTTCGTTTGGGCTGTTGACTGGTAGTGCCGCCACTCTTCAGACGAAATCCGTTCTATCCTGGGAGACAAGTGTCAATCTACCTTAGGCATCAGTGAGGGGACAAAGTGTCTTAAGGAGACACGTTCTGTGGGCTCAGATTTTATCCTTCTGATTTTGCATATCTTATTCATCATTCTGTCTTTCTCTAATATCTGACAAGTAAGTCTGTTTTTTTTAATTGTTTATAATTGCACAGTGATAATTCTGATCATCTACCTCCTCCTCTGCTTTATACATGGGTTCAAACCTCTCAGTGATTTAACATCATCCACTGTCTTCAATAACAATCTTAAGACAATTGAATGCCAATAAATGCATAACATTTCACACATAATAATTAATATAACAAAATATTCATGTCATAAGTATTTCTCATTTATCATACTATACCATTAAATGACATCAAATTTCACTGCATTTCTCATTGAACCAGCATCAAAATAAGCACATCAAACCAAAAGGTCATATATCAATTTTTGGTACCATGCTTATAAATATATAAAGCCATTTCACAAAAGACTTAATATAATTGGAAAGACCATCAACCATCAAATCGGATTCGTCACATGGCATGGTTGTCTTACACGAAACAATTCTTTTATAATAAAGGCATGCATATAATTAGTCATATATATACAATCAAAGGCCACAAACCCAAAATTATATGTAGGCATTAATTCAAAAATCATAACCAATCAATGGAAACCTTTCAATTTTTCATTATGGTCCTCCGTAATTTTAATTCAAGTGCCTCAATATACAAAGCATCGATATGTTTACTTCCATGAATTTCACTCATGGTTTCAAAAATCATATATTCAACAACAATAAACTGGAAAGAAAGACCGTAACAGTGCATTAAAACTACAAAGGCTATTCAAAACCATTATGAACACGAAGATCGAGAAACCCAATGTGAAGCACTTTCAGAATTCATGATTACAAAATTCAATGCAATTCATGAGTCTATGGGTATATAGCGGAACATTATCATTCCAATAATCATGATATTACCAACCGATGCTTACGGTTCCAACCATGACATTTCGATGTTCTCAAAGAAATGGAAACTAACAGTACATCTTTCCATGCAAAATCAAAACATTAGTTGTTGTGACAAAAAACAATCGGTTATTACAAGAAACCGATACGTTCTCAAATTAAGCCGAGACATAATATAAGTATATATATTCCACGATCATGCACATTCAATTCATGAAATTCTGAAACAGTATTTACAATGATAGAATCCAACATAAAACATGATAATATATATCAAAGAAAGCATGAAACCGTAACAGCAATTAGAAAAGAAACCAATTTCTATGCACGTTGTACGAAACAACGATGGAAATGTCAAAATCAAATTTATTTATTCTTTTTTTAAAAAATTCAATTAAGACAAATCTGAATGAGTTTTAAAGTTGCATGGTTACGTAACTTTTGAAATCAGACATGAAAATCGAAAATGAATATATATATATAAAATTCAAAGCCACAAATTGCAACGTTAGCAACTAAGTGCAGATCAATTGCATTGCGGTAAATTCCGATCTTCAAAAACACAGATTAATGAAATATAACGTCGCATAAGATATAATATTATATATCAATTGGAAATCTAAAGACACATATTTCCAGTCATAGAAAAGTGATACCATTCACATATTATTCATGCAAACAGAAATTATACTATGATTAATCACACAGATTAATCACACAATAAATAAAAAACAGTATATAAAACAAAAAATAAAATATACTGATCACAGGTTCAAAACACCAAAATTGTCTTAAGATTGTTAATGGAATTTCTAATTCTGTGTTGAGTGTTTGATTCTGTGTTGTTGAAATTATGTTTTTACTTTACCGTGTCTCGGTTCTGTTCGTTTTCTTACTGGTTTGAATTTTTCATTTAAAAAAAAAAACGGAAAATTTGTATACACGGTTAACCCTCGGTTTGTTTTGAAACCACCACAGAAATAAAGGGATCTGTTTAATATAATACACTATATATATGTTAAATTGGTTAGCATTGGTGTATCGATTTTCGTGTCCATGCTTTTGAATAGCATTTTCAACACTGTACTCTCGATTTTTTGTACAAAGATTATTATAATATTGGTTTTTCATATTGATTTTGAAAAGTAATTTATCGATGGTCGTGCCTTCATATTGGTTTTGATATATACTACAGTACGGTTTGCTTTTGAATACGGAAGTATGTATAAAACCAAAACCTTGCCTTGATATTTGAAAACTACTTCGTGAATATTGTTCTAATATGATATTTGTTAGTTTTCGTGATTTGTCTTCTACACATATATACATCTTCTATTACGTAATATATATGTTATTGTTCTAAAAGTCCTGTGTGGATTTTGGCTTTCATATATATCATTTGTTTCTCGTTTATCGTGCTACATTGTATTTTAAATAGAATGTGTCATGTTGATGCTTGAATTAATGTTTATAATTGATATGCGATTGCTTATCAAATGCACTGTGTGTGAACCGTGGATGTCTTTTGCAAGTGAAACCATATGAAGTTTCTTTCTCAATAGATATCATGTATTACTTGATGCATTACGGCTTTCAGATGCCATTAGACACTGCATGTTGTGTTTTGGTTTGTGAAAAAAAAATAAAATTGATAGCCATTACTGTGGCACGAAATGTTGCACCGAATGGTTGATCTTGAGAGTCAGACCAAAATGTCTCCGTTGATTCATGGACTCATACCATGTATAAAGGGTGCATTGCAATTAAATCCATGATTGCACATAAAAAAAAAGGAACTGCAAAGGGTCAGTTTTGAAATGCATGAATTGATGCATAAAATAGTTTTTGGTGGAAACTTGATGGGGTTTTCACGGTTGGAATTTGATGGTTACATTTGAATAAGTAACCACAAGTGAACCAAACGGTTCATGTGAATTTATGGCTGAAGCACAATTTCATGTTTCCATAATCGTATCCGGCCCGAATTAATTTTGTCATCTAAATATTGAGTTTCTTAATTTATTGGCTTTAATTGAATTTGTAGTGGGGCTATTATTATGAGAGAGAAAAAATGAGATTTGGAAAGTAGTGAATTAGATGGAATTTTATATTGAATACATGATTAATATATATGTGCATTTTTTGAGAATATGTGTTGACTGCAATGTTGCAAACAATACATAATAATTGTGTTTTTGCATGAAAGAAAAATAACTTTGAGAATGCAAAATGTGGAATCTTAAATTCTCTGTGTTTGCAAAATATTTGCATTTTGGAATTAAAGTATGATACATTTCTTGAAAATATCTGAGTTGATTTAATTCCAAATTATATGTTTTATTTCAAATATCATAAATGATGTGACGATTATGTATCATTTTAAGGGTTAAATTGGAATTTATTATTTGATATATGTGTTATAGTCGAATAATGTTAAATTGAAAGTTTAAGGTATTAAGGAGCGATCAAGGGGGAGATTACGATGACCCTTTGAGAAATTTGTTTAGAGTTTGAAATTTTACACAAAACGATGGCTTCTTATGCTCCACAATCCAATGGGATTGTTGAGAGGAATGATGTCCTCTTTGAGGAATTTTGTTTAGAGTTTGGTACTATATATCAAACGATTGCTCCTTATGGTGTTACAATTTAATGTGATTGCGTACAAAGAACCAGACATCAAATAAAATGATGTTGTTGATGTCTGGTTTATGGGGCAAAGTCATTTAATGACAAATTATATAATCAGTAAAGTACCCCACAAGAAAATTAAGAACATTCCCTATGAAATGTGGAAAGGTAGGGAGCCTACCTTGAATTATCTTGAAGTGTGGGGGTGTTTGGCTAAGGTTGCGGTTCCTAAACCTAAAAGGTTGAAAATCGGACCTAAAACTGTGGATTGTGTATTCATTGGTTATGCAGGTTTCTGGTTTATAAATCTGATGTTTCAGATATACATGTTAATACGGTTATTGAGTCAAGGGAAGTTACTTTCCTTGAAGACGTATTTTCGTATAAGAAAATATATGAATCAAGTGGTAATAATGATGATCAGGTTGTGATACCTCAGGATGCTACAACTGATACTGATCCTGTAGAGGATGTAGAAGATGAACCTAGACATAGCAAGAGGCAAAGGACCGCCACATCCTTTGGACCTGATTTTATGACATATCTATTAGAAAATGAGCCTCGGACGTATAAGGAAGCTATAACGTCCCCGGAAAGACCATTCTGCGAAGAAGCTATCAATAGTGAGATAGAATCTATCTTGTCCAACCACACTTGGGAATTGGTAAATCTTCCTCCTGGCAATAAGCCTTTGGGAAGTAAGTGGGTTTTCAAAAGAAAAATGAAAGAGAATGGCACTATTGATAAATATAAAGCAAGGCTTGTGGTAAAAGGTTACAGGCAACGTGAAGGTCTCGATTTTTCGATACTTATTCACCGGTTACAAGGATCACATCTATTAGGATGTTGATCGCGGTAGCTGCATTGAATGGATTACAAATACATCAAATGGATGTTAAGACTGCCTTCTTAAACGGCGACCTGGAAGAAGAGATATATTTAGAACAACCTGAAGGTTTTGTTGTTCCAGGACAAGAACGGAAAGTTTGTCGCTTATTAAAATCCCTTTACGGGTTAAAGCAAGCTCCAAAACAATGGCATGAGAAATTTGACAAAGTTATGTTGTCAAATGAATTTCGAATTAATGAATGTGACAAATATGTCTATGTTTGAAATACTGAAAAAGGTTTTGCCATTGTCTGTCTTTATGTAGACGACATGTTGATCATGGGTAGTAATAATCAAATGATTAATGCTACTAAACAATTACTTAAAAGTGAGTTTGATATGAAAGATATGGGGATAGCTGACGTTATCCTAGGTATTAAAATCCATAGAACATCTACAGGGTTGGCCTTATCACAGGCTCACTATATAGCTAAGGTTCTTGAGAAATTCAAGAGTTTGAATATAACTCCTGTGAGGAACCTGTAGATTCTAATTTGAGTTTATTAAAGAACACTGGTAAAGCTACAGCACAAAAGCTATATGCTCAAGTGTTGGGAAGCCTTATGTATGTTATGAACTGCACCAGACCTGATATTGCTTATGCAGTAAGTCTGTTAAGTCGCTTTACCAGTAATCCAAATGAGAATCATTGGAAAGCTATGGTAAGAGTTTTGGGATACTTGAAGTATACTCAGAATTATGCTTTGTATTACGAGAAATACCCTGCGGTTATAGAAGGGTATTGTGATGCAAATTGGATCACCGGCTCTAACGACACTAGATCCACAAGTGGATATGTGTTTACCCTTGGTGGAGGTGCTATGTCTTGGAAATCGTCCAAGCAAACCTGCATTGCAAGGTCAACCATGGAAGCAGAATTTATTGCTTTAGATAAGGCCGGTGAAGAAGCCGAATGGCTTCGTAATTTTATTGAGGATGTTCCTAATTGGCCAAGACCGGTACCATCCGTATGCATACATTGTGATAGCCAAGCAGCTATTGGAAGGGCCAAGAACGTCATGTATAACGGTAAGTCTAGACACATACGTCGAAGACATGATACCGTTAGACAACTATTCTCGAATGGAATCATTTCAATTGACTATGTTAAGTCTAAGGAAAACATAGCGGATCCGTTAACCAAAGGGATTCCTAGAGAGTTGGTTGAAAATTTGTCGAAAGGAATGGGTTGTTTTTTCTTTTTCTTTCGTACTGTAAACAATGAAACGGTTTTCATATCTATCTATATATATGAAAGCCAAGTGACTTTATTAAATGCTTGTGCACAGCGGTTTATTGCAACCGAAGAATTCTATGCATATATTATTATATTATGAAGTTTTACGGTTAATAATAACCATTGAATGAGTCTCGGTTATCAATTCCATGCATGGCTGGCAATTTATATATATGTTTATATGGCCTGTTTCAATACCTTTAAGGTCGAAGGAAGTTGCCTTTTTAAAAAAAATATATATATGGAAATTCTGGTTCTATTCTTTTATACATGGCATCTGTAACATTTACGGATTTGACAAACTCAACTTCGAAATAGTAAATGCATTTATGGCATTGAATTTATGATTGGAAATTAAATTTCAAACCTTGATTTGGTGTCAACCTCTTGCAGATTGAAAATGTTTCTTTGAAACATTGCATCTTTTGAATTTAAAGGAAAAAAAATGGCAGTTTATTAACTATCTATTTTATAACTTGCTGCTGGAGCATTTTCCTTGTTTTATCTTGGTTTGATACTTCATTATTTAAATTTAAGTTGTGACAGTTATTACGTAGCCTCCATCATGTAATCGGTTATTGGGTTTTCTTACATGATATGAATCCAACTATGTTGGGATATGGACAAACATCATTTATAAAGGTGATAATTAGTACACCCAACGTTATGGGTGTCCTGGTGGCAAGTGTGATGTACTATCATCTTTTGAGGAACCAAGGTTAGAAACCTTTTGGCCATTGGAGTGTGATTTTATTTCTTATGTGAATGTAACCACCACGCCACTGTAGGTGGTATACTAAGTTTTTGGCATTTTAGAATATGTCAAGTGAATTAGCATTGCTTGTTGTCATTCAAGTAATCTGAGGACAAATGGATGCGTTTTAATATCTATAATACGTTGATAATGATGCATCGAATGGATATCGTGATGATGATCCATTGGAGAATTAATACATTTATTTCGTGGGAAATCTCTCGATTTCTTTGAATGAATATATATGAAGCAACTAATGAGTGTCATTACTCGTTTATGTGTATGAATGCATTGTGATTAATTGCATTAATTGAGATGTGATTTAAATGTGGAAATTAATTATGTATTGCATTGGATTCAATTACCTATGATTTGGATGTCATAAATGATATGCTGGTTGTGTATTATTTTATGGTTAACATGAAGTTTATGGTGAGATATATTCAATTTTTGTAGAGTCATAAAGTCTCTCCATATATGTTTAACGATTTTGATTTTATGATAGCCAGTGATAATTCTTTCTTAATTCCACTGTGTTAAAGATGGATATAAAAGTTTTATGTCCAATGAAATATTCTGTATTATATGAACGTGGAAAGAGCTATCTTAGTCATGGCATGATCAAAGTCAATGTGATGGCTTTAAATGTTGTCAATGACATAATAATTGTATATTATTTTATGGTAATGTTCAGTAAGAAAATTAAAGGCATAAGGAGCAATCTAGTGGGGAGAGTATGATGCCCCTTCGAGAAATTTTGTTTAAAGTTTGGTATTACATACCAAAAGATGGCTCCTTATGCTTCAGAATCAAATAGTATTGCTGAGAGAAAGAACCAGACATTAAATGAAATGATGTTGTTGAAGTCTGGTTTGTGGGGGAAAATCATTTTAATGATAAAGTGTACAATCAATAAAGTACCCCACAAGAAAAATTAAGAACACCCCCTATGAAATATGGAAAGGTAGGGAGCCTACCTTGAATTATCTTGAAGTGTGGGGGTGTTTGACAAAGAGCATACCATAAGACATATGGAAAGGAAAGAAGTCATCCCTGAAATATTTTAGAGTGTGGGGGTGCTTGGCTAAGGTTGCGGTTCCTAAACCTAAGAAGTTGAAAATCGGACCTAAAACCGTGGATTGTGTATTCATCGGTTATGCACTTAATAGTAGTGCTTATCGGTTTCTAGTTTATAAATCTGATGTCTTAGACATACAAGTTAATATGGTTATTGAGTCAAGGGAAGTTACTTTCTTTGAAGACGTATTTCGGTATAAGAAAATACAAGAATCAAATGGTAATAATGATGACCAGGTTGTGATACCTCGGGATGCTACAACTAATATTGATCCTGTAGAGGATGTAAAAGATGAACCTAGACGTAGCAAGAGGCAAAGGACCGCCACATCCTTTGGACATGATTTTATGACATATTTATTAGAAAATGAGCCTCGAACGTCTAAGGAAGCTATAACGTCCCCGGAAGGACCATTCTGGGAAGAGGCTATCAATAGTGAGATAGAGTCTATCTTGTCCAACCACACTTGGGAATTGGTAAACCTTCCTCCTGGCAATAAGCCTTTACGAAGTAAGTGGGTTTTCAAAAGAAAAATGAAAGAGAATGGAACTATTGATAAATATAAAGCAAGGCTTGTAGTAAAAGGCTACAGGCAACGTGAAGGTCTCGATTATTTCGATACTTATTCACCGGTTACAAGGATCACATCCATTAGGATGTTGATCGCGGTAGCTGCATTGAATGGATTACAAATACATCAAATGGATGTTAAGACCGCCTTCTTAAACGGCGACCTGGAAGAAGAGATATATTTAGAACAACCTGAGGGTTTTGTTGTTCCAGGACAAGAACGGAAAGTTTGTCGCTTAATAAAATCCTTTTTACGGGTTAAAGCAAACTCCAAAGCAATGGCATGCGAAATTTGACAATGTTATGTTATCAAATGGATTTCGAATCAATGAGTGTGACAAATGTGTCTATGTTCGAAATACTGAAAAAGGATTTGTCATTGTCTGTCTTTATGTAGACGACATGTTGATCATTGGTAGTAATAATCAAATGATTAAAGCTACTAAACAGTTACTTAATAGTAAGTTTGATATGAAAGATATGGGGATAGCAGACGTTATCCTAGGTATTAAAATCCATAGAACATCTGCAGGGTTGGCCTTATCACAGGCTCACTATATAGGTAAGGTTCTTGAGAAATTCAAAAGTTTGAATATAACTCCTGTGAGGAACCCTGTCGATTGTAATCTTAGTTTACTAAAGAACACTGGTAAAGCTACAGCACAAAAGCTATATGCTCAAGTGTTGGGAAGCCTGATGTATGTTATGAACTGCACCAGACCTGATATTGCTTATGCAGTAAGTCTGTTAAGTCACTTTACTAGTAATCCAAATGAATCATTGGAAAGCTATGGTAAGAGTTTTGGGATACCTGAAGTATACTCAAAATTTTGCTTTGCATTACGAGAAATACCCCGCAGTTATAGAAGGGTATTATGATGTAAATTGGATCACCGGCTCTAACGACACTAGATCCACAAGTGGATATGTGTTCACCCTTGGTGGAGGTGCTGTGTGTCTTGGAAATCATCCAAGCAGACCTGCATTGCAAGGTTAACCATGGAAGCAGAATTTATTGCTTTAGATAAAGCTGGTGAAGAAGCCGAATGGCTTCGTAACTTTATTGAGGATGTTCCTAATTGGCCAAAACCGGTACCATCTGTATGCATACATTGTGATAGCCCAGTAGCTATTGGAAGGGCCAAGAACGTCATGTATAACGGTAAGTCTAGACACATACGTCGTAGACATGATACCGTAAGACAACTACTCTCGAATGGAATTATTACAATTGACTATGTTAAGTCTAAAGAGAACATAGCGGATCCGTTAACCAAAGGGATTCTTAGAGAGTTGGTTGAAAATTTGTCGAAAGGAATGGGTTTAAGGCCTATCAATTGTTGAGCATTGCGGTAACTCTACCTAGAAGAGTGGAGATCCCATGAACTAGGTTCAAAGAGACAACTAAGTGATGGTCGACTGTTCAAACACTGTGGAGTTTTTAAACTCATACTCATTCCTAAGACAAGACAGTGTATTATGAGGGTAAGCATTTAGGCTTTTAATGATTTCTTAATCTGTTGTGTTCAGATGATGTATAGTGAGTTACATCAAAAGAAATCACCTATGTGAGTGTGAAGTGAGGGCCGCTTCTATGAGAATTTTTCAAAGGCCGATTCTCTAAAACACTCGCAGAACCAGGCAGATCCGATAGGTTTTCACTAGAGAAGGTTCAAAGGTAACTCCACCTGTCTCGATGCAGTTGTTTCTCGTTGAGGAAATTACACTTTGCATTTATACTCTTATGCATTTTTTGTCACGGTGATTTGACTTCTTATCCATGTGGGGGATTGTTGGAATTTATATATATATAAATTGTATAGACAATCTATTGGTTATGAATAAGAAGTTTGGTAGTGAAAAGGTGTGCCTTTTCGTCGACAAACAGATGTATCTTTTCATCCTAAACGATGTGTTGTTTCATCCTAATGGACATGTTGTTTCATCCTAACGGACATGTTGTTTCATCCTTGAACGGGTCTTTTCGTGTTGAACGAATGTGTCTTTTCGTTTCGAACGAATGTGTCTTTTCGTGTCCAACGGATGTGTTGTTTCGTCATCGAATAGGTGCCTTTTGGAACGTGACTTTACGTTGTCTATAAATAGACACTGACACCTTCATAAAATGGATCCAATTTTTCTGCACTGAAACTCTGCCGGAATTTTTCTCCTTCCGGTTTTGCATGTTCCTTTTCATACTCCGGTGTAGTTTCCTCTGGCATTTTGTTGTGTTCGTTTGGGCTGTTGACTGGTAGTGCCGCCACTCTTCAGACGAAATCCGTTCTATCCTGGGAGACAAGTGTCCATCTACCTTAGGCAGCAGTGAGGGGACAAATTGTCTTAAGGAGACACGTTCTGTGGGCTCGGATTTTATCCTTCTGATTTTGCATATCTGATTCATCATTCTGTCTTTCTCTAATACCTGACAAGTAAGTCTGTTTTTTTTAATTGTTTATAATTGCACAGTGATAATTCTGATCATCTACCTCCTCCTCTGCTTTATACATGGGTTCAAACCTCTCAGTGATTTAACATCACCCACTGTCTTCAATAACAAATTAATCACACACTAAACTTAAACAACTATTAAGCTCCTCTTATATACTTTTTAAAAGCAGAGGCAAAGTAATAATACTGAGTGAACTGAAACTGAGCTTCTAAGATTCATTCAGTTATAAAAAACTTATCACTACAAACAAAAGTAACAATACAGATACAACGAATAAACCATGTCAAGACTTTTGTTTTTTAAATATACGTCATGCTAAATTTATAATTTGGGCGTGCACAAGCTAACGAATCTGGCCATGCCTAAAGTATTTTACATGTGTCTGACCTATTTAAGCTAAAGCCTATCTCTATCCAGCCTATTTACACCCCCCTACTTTTAACAATGGTTTTTCGTTGTTGATTAAATGTGAGTACTATAAACATGCTTTTAACGTTGGTTGGCCCGCCCCGCCCCGCCACCAACCCGCCAAAAACGGGACAGGGCGGGTTAACCCGCCATTAAATATGGGTGGGAAAAATGAACTCACCCCGTTTTATGGTTGGTTGGCGGGTCAACCCACCAACCCGTCAATTAAAATAATAAATAATTAAAATTTAAAAATAAATTATATTTTATTAATTTTTCTAATATTATTTTATTTTATTTCACACTTCTTTTAATTTTTCTCAATCTCAATCTTAAATGTATACTAATATTTGTCAAAACATTCTTTAGGAACTCATTCGTCTCCATATAAAGATAACATTTGTCATAAATAAAATTGCTATTCTTTATTTTTTCTAAGAAGTACTAATGTAAAAAAAAAATTGGATATCACAAAAATTTAATGACAAATGAAATACTACTTAATTGTAAGATATATATATATATATAACCCGACGGGTCAACCCATTTTGACCCACTTCTAGGCGGGGCAGGTTGAAGTGGGTTGGTGGGTTGAAAATCTCAACCCAACTCGTCCCGTTTTGGCGGGTTGACCCGCCGGGCAGTGGCGGAGCCACGTTGTGGCCTACAGTTGCCTTGGCACTGGCTTATTTAGCCACGTTCATTTAGCTACATTTGAAAAGTAGCAAATTCTGTTCAAATTTTTTGAAAATTAGCCACGTTTTGGTCGTAGCCAAAGAACCGTAGCTATTTGGGCACTAGCTGAATTTTTTGGCACTTGCTAACATGTCATGCTGGCTCCGCCACTGCCGTCGTGCTCAACCCATATTGTCACCCCTAAATTTACATATAAAGTAGAGTCATCAAAACAGGCTATCTCTTCCTGTTAGGCCCTAGCTCGCACGAGTTAAGGCAAAAAATCCTACAAATAAAAAAGCCTGCATGAGCCAAAAACTTATATAATCCCACGAGATAGGGCCTGTCCACGAGCCAAAATTTCATATAAGTCAATCATTTGTCATTAATTAAAATTGTGACAGTAGCAAACAGGCATCACCAAAACCTTATCTGAAATTTCCATCCCTGATCCATCTACCGCTCCCAACTTCTACACTATATAATAAACTATAATGGAAAGAACAAAAAATCTTTACGTAATCCTCCAAGACAAGAAATCAATGAGATAAAATAAACCATGTTGTCATATAATTGAATGGAAATTGATTTCTCCGGAGAAACTATTCCCCTATTACAGACTCATAAAAATGTCTCATCCATCTTTTTTCTTTAATATAATGAGTCCCGTATATTTAATGGGTATGCAGAAGAGGAATAATTTCTTCTGCAACATGAGAAACTAGGAAAACTATCGCCACTTTGTTATTCCTCACTTTAACATAAATTCGTTACATTAATTATGCATTTGCTACTTTAGAGTAATAACCAACAAAATAGCTTTAGGCTTCTTTTCAATGGTATGAGATTCACCATTATTGCCTTTATTTTATTTAGCTGTTGATTTCATTAGCAATTTTCGTCTAGCTTCTTTCCTTTGTCATTATTTTCTATCATCCCACCATAGCGGAATGTGGTTGACCCAATTTGCAATTCAACATATAGCTATGAGTTATGAAAGTGCTTGATGAAGTTGAGGTGAAAGTAAAGGATGGGGACAGTGAATTCAGAAAATATCTCTGTCCTTTGCAGAATCTGCATCATCGAAATTCAAAACTTAGATAGAAATATAAACCATCCAAATGGAAAAATAAAAGGACGTTTGAAAAATAAACACCAAAAATGAGAAAGATCATGTGGCAGATAGTAGGGGTGTTAACGGGCCGAGCCGAGCCGAGCTTTGATCTTAACGGGCCAAGCCTGTATTTAAACGTGTCAGACTGGCCTTAGCCTGTTACCTGTTACGAATATAATATTAGCCTGTGGCCTGGTTCGTTTACAAAAAATAAAAGCTTGTCTCAAGCCTGTGGCCTGTTTATTTATTAAAAATAAAAACCTTACATTCCAATTTGTAGCCGTATTCGGCCCATTAATCATGCACTGATATGTATATTTTTGTAAGAAAATAATAGTTGTTTCTTTTATAATAAATAAACATTAATATTAAAAAATCAAAATAACAACATCACCTTTACTTTATTTTACGTTGCTTTTCCTTAATTTTCTTCCACATTCTAGATTTTTTACATTAAATTTTCTTCCACATTTCTTAATATTCTAGATTTTTTACACTAGATTTGAACCGCACCAATAAATTTTCTTCCACATTTTACATTAATTTTTCTTCCACGGTCGCCGCCATAAGCATCATTATAAGCCGTGGAATCCGCATGGCTTATAAAAATAGATGATGAACATGACTTAGATCGGGGAGAAGAGATAGAGCAGAGACAGAAAACTGAGAAAAGGATGTTGAAATGATTAATATAAAAATATAAAAAATAAATAAATTTAATGTATACGGGCCAGCCTCCATGGCTTCAAGGCCGGGCTTGGCTATGAAAGCCTGAGGCCTTTTAAATAAAAAAGCTTTTGCATGAGTATAAGTCTGGGCTTAATAATAAAAAAAGACGAGCCGAGCCGAAACGGGCCGGGCCTAAGGCCCCTGATAGGCCCTTGGCCTTATTATCACCCCTAGCGGATAGCATAAGTCCCACCACACCTAATAATTTCAATCATTTTTACCTTTCAAGAATCAAGTACTGGATTCGAGATAATTTACACTTTCAATATCAGCCACTTTACCTTGAAGATCATCTCTGAAAATACACATGATAAAGCCCAAAAATGGTCAAATAGCCTACATAGTATACACAGCTAACCTCGTACACATGCATGATTGAAGTGAACTTTCGTCTTTTCCTTTTTTTCCTAAAATACAAGTATTGCTGAGTTTTAAATGCACACCTACACGGTGTCTCATACCCTTTTATAAAATTTACACATTTTAAATTGGAAAAATTAATTGTCATTTTTTTTTTAAAACAATTAATTGTCATTTTAAATTAGATGACTTTTATTTTAGGTCTCTCTGCTTCTAATTATACAGAGGAAAGAAAATATTAAAAATCATTAAATATATATTAAAACGATATAATTTTATTTAGAATAATATAAAATCATATCCTTTAAAATAAAAAATATTTTCCCTTTTTTTTTGTAACTAAATATTTTCCCTTTAAAATTTAAAAAAGAGGACTAAAAAAATAAATAGACAACCTTATAATTTTGAAGAAATGCTTATGATAAAATAAATAAATTTTCTCTCTTTCCACCAAACAGATCATGGATTTAAAACAACAGTTATTCAGTAATCTAGATCTATAAGCGAGCACAAATATCTAGAATTTTCTCCACCTTTCATATATATATATATATATATATATATATATATATATATATATATATATATATATATATATATATATATATATATATATATATAGACATTTCTGTTTCAGAATATGGTAGTGGACTAGTGTCATCTCTATACAAGTCCGTGTATCATATATATTTGTCATCTTCTTACGTCATATATGTTTTTATCAATTAGGTAGAATAATTACTCCTTTTCAAAAAATATAACAACTCTTGTTGATAATATTTACTAAATCATCGTGAGTTTGATTCATGTTGATGCTCCTTCATAGGTCAAATACATGTAAGTACCACTGTAAGCACTTGCTGAAACATGTAAATAGAACAATTTTACCTCCTTTACTCTTGTCCCTTTTATGTAACCCTGCTCAATCATAATTTGAGGCTATATGATCCAAAGAGTTATCTACTCCTCTTATATAACTCAAAAACATTAACATATTGAATAATCTATGGACATTTATACTAGTAATTGACACTTCGGTATCATTCACAAAAATTTTAGAAAGCTAAATTTTCCATCCACATTAGACTCATCAGTCTTTACAAATAATCTTGTTCAATCATTCACCAAAAATGTCGATGTTGATCAGACTAATTATTAACCAAACAAGAACAATAGTGAAAATAAAAGTATAAAAATAGAAAGAATGCATGGTTACGTGACTTGTTGGTTATACAAACTCAAAGAAAATACAAATGAATGGAGGTCAATCTCAGCAGAGAACAAATCTGGGAAGCCAAAGAATTAAATTTGAATCCCATTTACAACTACATAGACAACAAATAATTAGTGTCATCAACTACATAGACAACAAATACTCCTAGTCAATCATTTGTGTAATAATCCGAGTCAATCATTTGTGTAGGATCATAAAGATCAAAGTCAGAATCAAAGTCCAAGTCCAAGTCCTCATTTAAGATTGAGCCTATTGAGCTTAAATTGGTAAGATGTAAAGCATAACTGCCATCCTGGCTTTGGTCAGCCAACCCCTGAAACGGCACAATATTACTTGTTTGCCTAGGACTAATCATCTCACCAGATGAAGAGGATATTTAAAAGGACTGACTTGCTAGGTTGCCTTAGACCTGATTCTTTTCAGTCGAAGTCTTTATTTCTGCAGCAATTAAAAAAACAAATAAAGTTCTATAAATGAAAAACTATGGTTTTATGAAATTAAAGCAGAAAGGAAAAGAAAAAAATACCTGCAGATGGCTGGCCACATGCGCCCTAGTAAGATGCTTCTCAGCCTTCATCAATTGAAGAATTTTTCTAGGTACAACCTCTGCAATCAAAAGAACATACAAATGTGTCAGACTTCATTAACAATAATGCCATGACATCTACTCCAGTGCACTACAGAATAGGAAGAGTATTTGAGAAAACATTCAAAATAATGTTGAACAAAAAAATACAGCAATTGGAAAAATACAGCAAACATATACTTTTGCAATACAAAAAAAAAACCCAGAGTTTTCACAGGAATGGAAAAAGGCATCATTGTTCCATTTTTGGCAGCGAATGGAAGACACAGTTGGGACCAATTGGGCAGCTTCCAGCTCTCATGAGACCAAATTAATCATGATCGAATTAAGGAAAATTTGAATTTTGATTTGTTCAGTTTTCGAGAGATGCCAAATAAGTATATTAGCTTACTCCAAGGAAAGGATTACTGAAATAGAGGAATACATGGGCAGTGGATTTGTTTGTTATTTGCAAATGCACACTGGTATTAACAACGGAGAAGCCATTTTTTATTTTGGTGCAGATTCCAATATTATGACAGAAATTATATATCCAAGTGGGGCTGAGACAGATGTTCGAAGAATTATGGTTGGATTCTGGGCAGTGGATGTGAAGACACTTGTGGAAATAAAGTTTGCAAAGAGAGGTGATGGAACTAGTTTTCACATTGTAATATTATTAGGATTTGATTGCTATTTCTACACAAAAATATAATAAAAGTATTGCTAAAATAAAGCAGAAACATCAATTGATTGACCAATTGTAGCAATTAATAACAATTAAGATAACAACTACTTTGCACTGTAGAGAAAGAGTGAATAACTTACTGTCAACACCCAAGTCATTAACAGCGGCCACAAAACACCGACCGATGTAGCTCTTCGGTCCAAACAACCCGAGACTGCTTTTGGGTTGATCGGTCCTCTTGGTTAAGACCTTTCTCAAGTTCTACATGAACTTCATCCTCATCTTCTTCCATCTTCTCAGCTTTTTCATCATCTTTATCCTCATCTTCTTCCATCTTCTCAGCTTCATCCTCATCTTCATCTTCTTCCATCTTCTCAGCTTCATCCTCATTTTCATCCTCATCTTCTTTCATCTTCTCAACTTCATCCTCATTTTCATCCTCATCTTCTTTCATCTTCTCAGTTTTTTCATCATCTTCATCTTCTTCCATCTCCTCAGCTTCATCCTCATCTTCCATCTTTTCAGCTTTTTCATCATCTTCAACATGATGAAAAACCAACATGTTATCATTCCAATCGAAACCAACATCTAAATATTGCGAAAAAAAAACGAAAGAAAGAAAGAAAGAACCATTAATATTTAAAAAATAAATAAAATGGAAAACCCACATATCTAAATATAGCCAATGTTAGTTTTGTTAAATAAAACACCAACTGAAAAAACTAACAAACTCAACTAGACAAAATCAAAAAACAAAAAAACCAGTTAATAGTGCAGTAATAAGATGTCTGGGCAGACAGAAACAAAAGCACACAATCGAACATCCACTGTATTATCAAGAAAAAAAAGAAACGAAATCGAAAGAAAAGAAAAGCAAGAACATAATGGAAAAGCCACACCCTCAATATTGCCAGAATAATAAATAAAAAGAAAGAAAGAAACATATATTTCATATGGTATTGACAAAAGACAAGCCACACCCTCAATCTCTATTTTCAAGAAAGAAAAAAAAAGGAAAGGAAAGAACACAGTCGAATATCAGCAAGAAACCCACATACTCAATCTTTTCAAGCAAGAAATATCAGCATATAATCAAACATTTTCAAGAAAAAAAGAAAAGAAAAGAAAAGAAAAGAAAGGGCAGAAGTACCATACCTAGGTATTGACACCTTTGTAGGAGTGTTGCCAAACAATACAGGCTGGTTGGGTCATCATCTCCCATTGCATCCCATCTCCCATTGCATCCCATCTCCCATATTCATCCTTATCTTCTTCCATCATCTCAGCTTCATCCTCATCTTCATCGTCTTCCATCTTCTCATCTTCATCTTCATCCTCATCTACTTGCATCCCATCTCCCATTGCATCCCATCTCCCATATTCATCCTCATCTTCTTCTATCATCTCAGCTTCATCCTCATCTTCATCCTCTTCCATCTTCTCAGCTTCATCCTCATCTTCATCCTCTTCTACTTGCATCCCATCTCCCATTGCATCCCATCTCCCATATTCATCCTCATCTTCTTCCATCATCTCAGCTTCATCCTCATCTTCATCCTCTTCCATCTTCTCAGCTTTTTCATCATCTTCAACATGATGAAAAACCAACGTGTTATCATTCCAATCGAAACCATAGATATTTAAAAAATAAATAAAATAGAAAACCCACATATCTAAATATATCCAATGTTAGTTTTGTTAAATAAAACACCAACTGAAAAAATTAACAAACTCAACTAGACAAAATCAAATTTACAAAATTAAAAAACAAAAAAACCAGTTAATAGTCCAGTAATATGATGTCTGGGCAGACAGAAACAAAAGCATACAA